>NW_027632872.1:1860335-1861052 GCF_902686455.1 Sciurus vulgaris | reverse complement strand
CAAGCACAACAGTGGCTTAAAATAAAAAAAAAATAAAAAGGGCTGGGGATGTGGATCAGTGGGTTATGTGGCCCTAGGTTCCATCCTTGGTATAAACTAAAATAAAAACCTGGTATCGGAAGCTCATGCGAATGGGGTCTGTGTGTATACATATGACGCATATATTGCACACAGGCATACACAACTCTAATGCAATGTGTGTATGTATACATAATCTACCTACAGAAAAACTGAGTTCACAGCGATGCCTCCTGCGACCCACTCTCCGTGTTCATTCTTACTTCTTTCCTTGTTCACAGCTCTCTTCTCCAACAGACAAGCCCAGCCTCCACCCCCCTTGATATGTTTACTTGCACATCAACCCTCTCTTGCTGCCAACCTCCACAGCCAAGAGACACCCTGCTCACCCTGTATAACCTTTTTCCTAGATGACCCGAACCTACACCTCCCTCACCTGCCCTACGGGATGACTTTCCCCAGCAGAAGGAAGGACATGTGTTTTACAGCAATTATTCTTTGGCTAGTCCCCTGACCCTTTAAGGGTTCATTATTTGGTGTCAGATAACGGAGCGGGGGACCGGAAGGCTGTCTGTGTCTGCTAGATGGAGAGCTGACACTTAATACAGAACCCACAGGCAGCTTAGCAGAGCTCAGTGGAAGAAAACAGCAGGCTGGTGTAAGGGCACTTAAGGCTGTGTTTTCAAAAGACCGGTGAAA